>NC_138771.1:663901940-663931940 GCF_965119305.1 Pelophylax lessonae
CCGTACACACGTACCGATGGTCGGCTTACAAATGTTCCTCTTTTCTCCCCGGGATGTCGGTGTCTGCTGAAAAGTGCAAAGACAGCACAAGGACAGCACAAGAATTTTGTCCGCCGACTGCAGAAGTGATGTCATGTAATGGTTAACTTTCCCTGTGTTTTCTATTTTCTGAGCATGCCCAGTCTTGCAAATCTGCGGTCTGTCGGCCGAATTGTGTACTGACAGGCGAACAATCGTCCGTTCTGGTGTCGGCATACAAATATTTTCATGTTTGCACGAAAGACTTTTGTCCGCGGATTGTGCGCAGACATCTGTCGGAGGCACCATACTAACACGCGTACAATCGGCAGATCCTTCGTCCACCGACGTTTGTATGCCGACGATCGGTACGTGTGTACGGGCCTTTAGGGACTGCAGATCACAGGGTGCCTTGTCGGGGCCTGCAACTTATGCATGTATTTGCAAATGTGTGCAACCAAACCCCTGTTTTTAACGCATACTGTTAGACAGGTCAATTTGGTTGGTCGCTGGCTGGTTGGTAAGTTGTGACTGGAAATCTCTTCGTTTTTTTGATCTGCGTCCGCCCTTCCAGTGCTCCTTACCACTAAGACCAGTTATAGGTGGAGGCGGTGACCACAGAGAGTTCCTAGCCTGTAAGGGGCTGTTGCTGATCTAACTGAGACTGTTAGCTCCTAAAGATGAATCAATTAGAGTTGTATATAGAGAGGAAGTTGTCTCTAGTTTTGTTACTGTCAAGTTGGGCATCCCATTATTCCTATCCCCATCCAAGCTATAAGCCCCTAACTACAAAAAACACACAACAAAGCTCAAGTAGTGCTACACATACATAGCCCCTATTAGCTATGTGGGTAGTTCTTCCTCCCACCTCTTTACTGTTGTCCTTAAGTGAGCACTACCACCGGGAATGGCCATGTGCACCGGGTCAACCAAGTTTTTAATTCCGACAAGCCAGCGGGTGTTGGGAATCATGACTGATGATGGATTTACGAGGGACTCTGGGAGATTTTTTGTGTTTTAAAAAAAGTCTTTGGGTGTCTTAATTCCTGGGTTATACATCTACCTCTTACTGAATCACATGGAGGGAAGGCGGCATGTGTAAGCCTCCATATTTTAAACATTAGTGCCATGGACATGCAATAGTGTTTGGCAGCTTACCTGTTCCATCATGTCTGTATTAGAGGTCAGACTTCACTTCAGGTTCCTTTTTATCATCTCTCCTTCCTGTTCAGCCCCACCCCAGGTCATTACAGGAAGTCTATATTAACCAGTGCACTGCAGGTCTGCTTTGCTGTTCAACAGTGTTTGTTTCCTGTTTGCCTTGTGCTTGATCTACCTTTCTGTGTACCAACTTTGGCTTGTCTCTGACTATTCCTGTTTGCCTGTTACCCTGACCTTTAGCCTGTCCCTTGGTTACCCTCGTCTGCCTGTTACCCGGACCTCGGCTTACCCATCACCATTCCGTGTGTCCTGAGTGGCTGCTTCCCTTCTCTCCCTACGGAGTGTGACCCGGGGGACCCCAGGGGCCGTGACCTGGGCCCAGCTGCAGCCAAGTCCATCCTTACCACTAGAGGCTCTGGTGAACACCTGCTGGGTCTTAGACTCCGCGCCCTGGGGAATCTTGGGCTCACGTTCCGGTCCATCCGCGGCAGTCTGCTATTGGGTTCACTAGCTTGCGCTGCACCCCTGCCTCCAACTGGGTGCAGTTGTCACCTGGCCACAGGTGACCTGACAATTATATTCCAGAGGCGGGAGATGTACTCCCATTTTGGAGTCTAATCACCCCATATGACAGTACATTATGCTTTTCTGGGTGAAAAAGT
Organism: Pelophylax lessonae; assembly: GCF_965119305.1. NCBI lineage: Eukaryota > Metazoa > Chordata > Amphibia > Anura > Ranidae > Pelophylax > Pelophylax lessonae. The sequence goes on from NC_138771.1 coordinate 663,903,782, forward strand.
ATTTTAAAACACTGGTTGAAGTGAATTAAATTCTCAACAATGTACTTCATCTAAAGAATCCATCAATGTGTCAACTTTGAGATTATTTTGCCAGAACTTAGTCTTGGAGATAGGTGAGAAGGGTTTTGATATTTGGGGTTTCAGTGTACTTACTTTGGAGTGATGTCATAAGGCGTTCCATCCACCCATCTCCAGGTTCCATCCATATCTGTTAGACCCATCCACATTAATTTCTTGTTTGCAATCCCACGCAGAAAATTCTTAAGAAAGACAAAAGATAGAAGTTGTTCGAAGATCAATTTTTGTACACGTTTGGTTGATTAGGTTACAGGGTTACCAATATATTTTTGGGTTGAATCGGAAACTGGGGCACTGGGAGGAAATTCATGAAAATGGTGAGAACACTTCACACCCCAACACAAATGTAATCTTCCCACCCAAGACACACGCATGGTACAACCAAACATCCTTGGGGTCAACCTTAGAAAATGCACAACAAGTTTAAGGTTGACAAAAGGATGAGAGGGGACATTTATTGTAGAAAAACAATCTTTTGACAGTGAGCTGCGATCCAAATAACATCATGACATTTTGAACTGAGGATCATGCCAGAAACCAATTCATCCTGGAAAAGGAAAAATATTTCCACTGAAAATTCTTTCAACGTGAACTTGGCATATTATAAACACAGGGGCTGCCACTGCTGACCTCCTACTAAATATACTAGATTGATGCCTGCTACATTAGTCCACTGGTATCCTTAGATCAGTGTAGGGATGATGGAACGGTTCGGGTCGACCATCTGTTCGACCCGAACATTGACTGCTCGAAATTCGGCCGAATTCCGAACTTTTTGCTGAAAAAGTTCAGAATTCGGCAACCAGAACCGGCCAAAATCCAATGGGACAGAAACTGGGCTTTAAAAGCCCATGATTGGACCAGAACCATCAGTAAAAGCCAATTGAGGGGGCAGGAGGATGCTAGGAATGTGATTGGAGTGACTAGGGGGTCCAGAGGCCAATTAGTAGTGAATACGCCCCCCAGTATATAACATAGCCCCACCAAATCTCTAGCACTTTAATACTGGGGCTGTGGAAGAGAGTGGAAGCAGTTCTGTTACTTCTGCTTCAAAAGTGTCATTTAGCAATTATTAGTGTGAGGAAAGGGATATCTAGTGTAGTTAGGGTACTATTTTCCACTATAGTTAGATTCAATAATCTAGTTTCTGTAGGGAAAGTGTTAGGTGTCAGGGGACTGTAGTGTAGTGTAGGGTTAACTGACTCTGACTGCTATGGCAGGGTGACCAAACGCTTCCATGTCAGGGTGACCACCATAGAAAAAAGATCATTTGTCTTAGAATTGCAGTAGAGCAGGGATATGGCTCCGCTCCTGTCACACCTGGCTGTTTTTGTTGCAGGGGTTTATTGGGCTTTTTTGTGGACGTCTGTGGAGGCAGGCATAACATCTGAACTTCTGTATAGGGGTATATATACACACACACACACATATATGTATTTATACACATACACACATATAGGTGTGATAGGAGCGGAGCCCTATGCCTGCAAATAATTTCATTAGCGCAGGCATAGGGTTCCGCTACTTTCACACCTATATGTGTGTATGTGTACATATACATATATGTGTGTGTATCAAAGGGTGTATGATCCCTGCGCTATCTGAGGTGGCAAGAGGATCCCTGCTGCAGCACCACTGGGACTGATACTAAAACAGTAAAGAATTATATATGTGGAAATAGTGGTGCGCTTCAGGGGTTAACTCTTGTAGATCTCTATTTAGGTTGGTGAGTATAATGTGTACAAATCTTGATCTAAAAGTGCTTAGTATAGTATATCTGTGTATACGTCTGTATTCCAAGGAATAAATCATAAAGGTGCAACTGCGTAGTGTCAATCAAAACAATGTGTGTATCAATAAATCAATAAATCAATAAATATCAAAATACCTCTTCTTTACATGTGGAAATATATCAATAAATAAATATATAAATACAGTGTTGATCTTCAATCCAGTTCATAAAAGGTGAATAAAAATATATATATATGTATGTGCTCAATTAAAGTGCTGCATGCTAATTATAATAAAACAGTGCTAAAAAAACTTGTGGACGGTTCTATTACAATCCTTCAAATAAACAATATCAGCTAAAATAGTCCAAAAACTAAATAAATTCCGAAGAAAACTTGTGAGAAACAGCTCTTCGTTTTGTGACCGTGCTTCACTAATTAAATCAAGTGACTGTGATCTCCTTCACCTTGTGTGTCACCTCTATGTGCTCTAGCCTCTCGCCTTATAGGCAAGACAAATATGCCTTTGGTGTCTAACCAGACTTATCGATGGACTCTGTTTGTCTCACTCCGGATCCTTAATCCCTTTTTGAAGCAGACTTCTTGTATTCCTATGGGTGTTTGTCCGGTTCGCTTTCCTAGTCCTATCCTCCTTATCCGGTCTTAATGTGCCTCAGAAACAAAGACTTTTCATGGAGTCCCTGAGGAAGTCACGTGACCTCGTGACGTAACGCGTAGGAGGAGCCCTATACCCGGACGTGACGTTACAACAGAGCCCGATCTCCACAGCGGCGTTTGCTTTTTACATGCTGATTTTACTTCGTTTAAATGTAAGTGCAAATCTGTATATTTGAAATAAATAAGCTTGATATACTATACCATGAAAAGTCTTTGTTTCTGAGGCACATTTAGACCGGATAAGGAGGATAGGACTAGGAAAGCGAACCGGACAAACACCCATAGGAATACAAGAAGTCTGCTTCAAAAAGGGATTAAGGATCCGGAGTGAGACAAACAGAGTCCATCGATAAGTCTGGTTAGACACCAAAGGCATATTTGTCTTGCCTATAAGGCGAGAGGCTAGAGCACATAGAGGTGACACACGAGGTGAAGGAGATCACAGTCACTTGATTTAATTAGTGAAGCACGGTCACAAAACGAAGAGCTGTTTCTCACAAGTTTTCTTCGGAATTTATTTATTTTTTGGACTATTTTAGCTGATATTGTTTATTTGAAGGATTGTAATAGAACCGTCCACAAGTTTTTTTAGCACTGTTTTATTATAATTAGCATGCAGCACTTTAATTGAGCACATATATATATATATATTTTTATTCACCTTTTATGAACTGGATTGAAGATCAACACTGTATTTATATATTTATTTATTGATATATTTCCACATGTAAAGAAGAGGTATTTTGATATTTATTGATTTATTGATTTATTGATACACACATTGTTTTGATTGACACTACGCAGTTGCACCTTTATGATTTATTCCTTGGAATACAGACGTATACACAGATATACTATACTAAGCACTTTTAGATCAAGATTTGTACACATTATACTCACCAACCTAAATAGAGATCTACAAGAGTTAACCCCTGAAGCGCACCACTATTTCCACATATATATGTGTGTGTGTATATATACCTCTACACAGAAGTTCAGATGTCATGCCTGCCTCCAAAAACGTCCACAAAAAAAGCCCTATAAACGCCTGCAACAAAAACGGCCAGGTGTGAAAATAGCGGAGCCATATCCATGCTCTACTGCAAATCTAAGACAAACAATCTTTTTTTTTTCTGGTTCTGGACACTTGAAACTTTTAGACCCCCCAGACACTAAATCCAAAGAAATCTCATTTTTTTTCAATAATTTTTTTCAATAATTGGCTCTCTATCAAAAACGACAATTTTTAAGAACTTTTTTGTGATTAATAGTCCCTGGGGCATGACCCAGAACCCTAGGCACTTTTTAGGGGCATTTATTGGGTTTTAGGGCTTCAAAATGGTGTTTTTTGATTACCGAAGTTCGGGTCCAATTGATTTCAATGGGGTTCTGGAATCCGGACCCAAACATTCGGGAAGTTCGGGTGTTCTGGTCGAACCAAACTTTTCAAAAGTTCGATCATCCCTAGATCAGTGGTCTCCAAACTGCGGCCTGAGGGCTGGATGCAGCCCTTTGCATGCCTTTATCAGGCACTTGGGGCACTATTCCTTCCAGTGTTACAGGACACCATTCTGTCAACTAACATCAATAATGGGGCACTATTCCTCCCACTGACACCAACAGCGGGGCACTATTCCTGCCCCTAATACAAAATGTGGTGATGTTTTTTTCCACTGATGCCAGGAAAGATTCCATTCCCTGAAGTCTGAAGGACAGTAAACTGGCCCGTTGTTTAGACAGAGACTCCTGCCTTAGATGATTATTTATCCCAAGTCAGTGGATCAAAACACCAATCCAGAGAGTCAGCATGAGAGCCTGAAAACTCACAATTTTTAATGAGACATAATAGCTGACTCAATGTTTCTGTTAGGACAGGTTTCCTTTAGTGCTACTCCCCACCATGGTTGGACTGACCATTACAGCACCCTGGCAATGCCCGAGGGCCCAGGGCCAGTAAGGGGCCCCATGAGGTGCCCTAGTACCTTTATTGGGCCGCCAGGCCCAGTAATCAGTAAGCTGCATCATCTCCCTGGGCGTTTCTGCCCGTGAGCTAGGGGTGGGTTTGTTGTGCTGTGCCGACCTTGTAATATCTCACTCACAGAAATCCTATGAGTGAGATATTAAAACACAGGATCGGCAGTGACCAATGGCAGAGAAGGAAGTCGGAGCCCACAGGAGGGACACAGAAAGGAGTGCTATAAAACTCTCTACAGAATGCAACCAGTTCAGGGTAAGAGGGTCTGCTGGGGGTTTTATGTAATAGAATCTTCAGGTGTGGGACACAAGTAGGCATACCACTCTATGGGAGAGCAGCCTGGGGCCATAATTGTTAGTAGCAGACATACTGTACACCCCCGCTCTCTCTCAACCCTCCCTCTCTCCCATTCCCCCTCCTCTCGCTCTCTCATCCCCCTTCTGTCTCTTACCCCCGCTCTCAACCCCTTCTCTCTCACCCCCTCCTTATTTCTCTTTCCCCTCTCAATCCGTTCTGTCTCACCCCTCTCTCTCTGACCCCTCTCACTCTCTCAACCCTTTCTCTATAATCCCCTTCTCTCACCCTCCCTCTCTCTTTCACCTCCCCCCCCCCTCTCCCCATCACCCGCCTCTCTCTCCCACTCCCCCCTCTCTCTCTCTCTCTCTCTCTCTCTCTCTCTCTCACCGCTCTCTCTCTCTTTTACCCCTTCTCTCTCATTTGCCTATCTCTCACACCCCCCTCTCTCTCTCCCCCCTCTCTCTCTCTCTCACCGCTCTCTCTCTCTTTTACCCCCTCTCTCTCTTATTCGCCTATCTCTCACACCCCCTCTATCTCTCCCCTCTCTTTCTCACCCACCTCTCTCACCCCCTCTGCCTCTCTCCTCCCTCTCTTTCTCACCCACCTCTCTCACCCCCTCTGCCTCTCTCCCCCCTCTCTTTCTCACCCACCTCTCTCACCCCCCTTTCCCCCTCTCCCCCCTCTCCCCTTACTCTATCTCTCTACTACTTTCCCATCTCTCTTCCTCCTATTACTCTCTCAATCAATCATCGGGCATATTTACTGTACTATGTAACCAGCAGGTGCTGCCTACAGCCCCCACAAATCACACCTAATTTAGACTATGGCACGCTGTGCGTACCACAATTCTTTCCCTGCCATTATGGCCCACATTATGATCTTGCACACAGGCCCACTGCTTTTAAAAAATGCCCCTGGTTATGTCATAAAATGGCTTCCTCACAGCAGCTACCTTTAAACTTGAAAGTGCCCAGCGGCCTCTCCGGAAAGAAGCCAGGAACTTCCATGCAGGACATTTAAATGCCCCCTCTATGCAGCTAAACTGCAATATGTAGGTGGGTTTTTTTTGTGGGTGTGCCTTGCGCGTGGGCAGGGACACAGGGAGCCCCATGATCTCCTATTGCCTGATGGCCCCATGAGTTGTCAGTTCGTACCTGCTTCCCACCAACTATCTGTTTGAAAGCATGTGCAAGTCATTGAAGCAGAAGCAGCCCAAAGTTTAATTTTACATGTATAGAATAGTGAACATCCCAGCATGAAAATCTATGATCTATGAATGGAAGGGGTGGACATATTGATCATCTGCCCATTCTCCATTCAGAGGTCACTTACCATTCATAGAATAGGGACATGGGCGTCCGCAGAACTTTTTTCAGGGGGGGGGCATCATTTTAAGGTCACCCATGCTCCGCCCCTTTTTAACAATGTCATGAAGGGGAGGGGCTTAGTCATTATACTTATTTTGAGTATATTCCCTTAAAGCATGTTATACAGCACAGTGCTTTGCTGTGTAGTTCGGCCCCTTCTATCATCTAAAATACCTGGCTGATCCTGCCTGGCTATGTCCTCCCCTCTGTAAACTGACCACAGTATACCATGGCTGCTGAGCCCTGACACTGTGGTCAGTTTACGTGCCTCCATCATCCGCAGCCCTCCTGTCCTCCTCTGTCCTCTCCCCCCCCCCTCCCTCCCTGCCTTTCTGCTCCTGTGTCAGTGCCCCCCCCCCCCTCCTCTCCTGCTGCTGTAGTTTCATTTAAAGTTTCATATCCTGTCTACAGTCTGTTTAATAATCCTGTGTGCCCCTGTGTCTGTTTTTTTTATAAAAATAAGCCATTCTTTACAAGTATAGAGTGCCACTCGCCACTCACGTGACCCGCCACCTCTCTACTCCTCTCCTCTTCCCCTCCCAACTGACATTAGTGAGGAATCCTTGGCCCCGCCCGCTGCAGGCAGCTGTCAGCCGGAGAGAGGAGAGAGCCGACGGGTCACATGAGCGGCGCTCGGCCCTCTGAAAACTGGTAAAGAACAGCTTATTTTTTTAAAACACAGACACACAGGCACAAAGGATTATTAAACAGAACAGACAAGATGGTATAAAGTGGCTTAACAACCACTTAAAAGGGGAAGTTGAGATTCCAGGGGGGGGGGGGGGGCGGGCATTTGCCCCTACCTGCGGATGCCCATGAATATGGAGTTTTTTTTCGGTAATACTTGAATCATAAAGCCAGGAGGATATCAGTAAGAAAGTTCTTTTTTTTTCCCCCTAAAGAAAATCTAATGAGACAAATATGTAGTTTTTTTTGCTGACCCTCTCCTAAACATGCCAGTGGCCTGGTTAGAACTCCAACCGAAATGTCTTCTTTTAATTTTTTCATATACCAGAAAATAATTAGAACCTCTGTCGGGTTTATAAAAATGCCCAAACAGGCAGGATTTCCGATGAAGAAGAGACATACTCTGTCTCTTCTGCATTAAAATGATCTACCTGCCTGTCCACCCCTGTATAGTGAGCTGCACGCACGCAAATCACATTGGAATTTCAGAAACTCTCTTTTTCTAATACCATCAGCTGTCAGGAATGTTGAATGCATGGTTGTGCCTGAAGATCTACACATGTACATAGTGCTCAAGTACACAGATTTAAAGCTGTGCATGCAATTAGTGATAATGTAGGTGGGGGGCAGCGTGGGGTAAAGCTCTGCTGCTCTCTTCCATTGGTCAGAATCTCATCCCTCAATGGCATCTGAGGCAGCTGGTACAGGCAGAACAGGAGCAACCTCTTTGTCTTCCAGGTTAGAATAAGTCCTTTTCCAATAGCTGATGGGGTGAGGACAAGTCTTTAAAGGTAACTTCCAGCTGTTCTAGAAGGGACTTGTATTGGGGCTTGTCCCAAGAAGCAGGGGAGTACTGGCAAGGGGGGCAAGGTGGAAATTGCCCCCCAGGCCACTCTGAAAAGTGGTAAAAACTGGTAAAAAGGCCGAACTCAGGGCTGGATTAATGTAGGGGCCAGACACTGTATACGGCTGTCAGTCCAAAACCAGGTGGGCATGGATGGTGAGCCGATTCCATGGTTCAATGGGCCACTTGACTGGACTTGACCCCCAGGCCAAAGGCTGCCAGCCCTCCCCTGCCAAGAAGCCATTGCAAGGGAGCACATACCTCCTCAACCCCTGGTTGGGCCTCAGAAATGCAGTGGGGAGGTACGACATACATATCGACCAACACAGCATGTCTGGGCAAGGAGCTAGGTGTTGTTCCTAGGTTGATAAGCTGTACCAACACCCTTCCAGGGTGAACCTTAGATAGGGTAAGGCCCACCAGCCATTTTCCTGTTACAGGATCCTTGTGGGGTTCTACTATCACTGTAGCTCCTTGTAGCTTCCTGTGGGCCTCCACTGGCAGAGACCAGACCACCCCTTGAGCTGGGTGGTTTTGTTGAGTCCAAGCAGGAGCTTTTCCATAAGTTTAGGATCAGGAAAGTCCTTGTGCCAGTTATTAGCTGAGAGGGAGGATAGAGAAGGGCTGACGGCTTTAGATAACTGTATGTAGATGACTGAAATGGGGTAAGACCCTTCCATGAGAAGTTGGTCTAGGAAGCAAGACTTGAAGCGGTGACCTCCGGATGAGCAGGATGAACGTATAAAATTAGAGCATTGCCAAAAGTGGAAGGTGCCAAAATTAAATTGTGCTTTGGGGGATGCAAACCACCCACAAATGTTCAGGTTGCCTCTCAGTAGCTCTGGGTTGTGCCTCGAAAGCCTGAAGTAATCTGAGCCATACTGCCTGCAGGCTGCAGCCATGGGCCTGCTGGCCCTAATGCTCATGTCTAACAAGTGTAGTAGATTTACATTTTTCAGGATGTTCATGATCAGCACTACAGGCGCTGTGGAATTAACTGGACTGTGGCTACTCCACCCCACCCCACCCCACCCCACCACCAGGTCCTCAATTAGAATCTTCACCCAAGTGATGCCTTCGACCAGGATAGGACATATCCTGACGAATGCCGCCAAGTGTAGGTGGGGTGAAGCATGCTGAGGCAGCAATAATTCACACAGTCAGGTGCAATACAAAACTTGTATTGAAGCAATGCAGAGACAGTTCACAATGAATTTGGAGGGACAACTACCCAGCCGGGCATGCTCACAGTTTCCAATAAGGTGAAGAAGCAGGTCCCAGCTGAATCAACAGCGTCTGTTGCAAGAGGACAAAATGCAGCCTGGCCATCTCATGCCCAGTCAGGAAGGTATCCAGAGAGATGCGATTCTATGCTTTCCATCCACATCAAGAACCTTTCCCTACCGCTAGTACTGTCCCTACAGATGGGGTACCTTTACCTACACTACCCACTCACATAAAGTGTGCCAAACCCAGGGGCCAGGTTCTTAAATAAACTCTGCCGCAGCCATGATGGCCACCAGTGTCACATGGGCAGCCAGCATCCCATCCAATCAGTGCCCCAGTGACTCAGGAAACCATATTTGACATTTGTTTTATGGTTGATTTATTTGAATTGTTTTAATGTATTTTCTGATGTTTTGGATATTGCATTTTTATGTTTTTAGCTGATTACATTGATTACATTCAGCTGTACTGTTAGTACTTCCGGGCCGCCCACCGTGTATTTACATCACTATTTTGACATTAAATACTGGTGTTATTATTATTATTATTATCATTATATAGTATTTATATAGCACCGACAGTATACGCAGCGCTTTACAACTTGAGTGTAGACAGTACAAATACAATACACTTTAATACAGTAGGAATCAGAGGACCCTATGACAGCAGATAGCTTTTTTACACGGCTTTGCCACAGGATCATTTTTTTGGGTGGCGGGAGAGGTGCCCACCCCCCCTCCTGCTGCTTCCCATCATTTTTCCCCGCTTACCGGAGCCTTCAGTAGCGAGGAAAAGGATCCGCTACGTTGTAGTCCTAGGCAGGAAGTCGAGTGAGGGCAAGATGGGCCCCACTCCACTCTATGGCCTTGGAGGACCGGAGCAACGTCATACGTCGTTTCCTCCCAACGGTCTTAAAGGGCACATTTTTTTTTCATGCAGAAAAAAATGACTTTTTTTTTTTCAAGTGTACTTAGATGTGAGATTAGAGGTCTGTTTGACCCCAGATCTCACATTAAAGAGGACCTGTCCTGCTTATTTCTATTACAAGGGATGTTTACATTTCTTGTAATAGGAATAAAAGTGATTAAAAAAAAAAAAAATTAAAGGGACAGTGTAAAAATAAAAAATAAAAGGTAAAATAAATAAGAAAAAAACTATTTAAAGAGATCCGTTCCTCCACATATGTACCGTATATACTCGAGTATAAGCCGACCCGAGTATAAGCCGAGGCCCCTACTTTTACCACAAAAAGATGGGAAAAATCATTGACTCGAGTATAAGCCTAGGGTGAGAATGCAGGGCGGCGGGCATGGTACAGGAGAATGCAGGGTGACTGGCATGGTGCAGGAGAATGCAGAGTACTGGCATGGTGCAGGAGAATGCAGGGTGGCTGGCATGGTGCAGGAGAATGCAGGGTACTGGCATGGTGCAGGAGAATGCAGGGTACTGGCATGGTGCAGGAGAATGCAGGGTACTGGCATGGTACAGGAGAATGCAGGGTACTGGCATGGTACAGGAGAATGCTGGGTACTGGCATGGTACAGGAGAATGCAGGGTACTGGCATGGTACAGGAGAATGCAGGGTACTGGCATGGTACAAGAGGATTCGGGGTTGTGGGCATACTACAGGAGATGCAGTGCTGTGGGCATGGTACAGGTGGACCATGCCCGCAGCACTGCATCCCTTGTAGTGTGCCCGCAGCCCTGCATTATGGCAGGTAGTGCAGCTGTTTCACTTACCTGTTCCAGAGGCGCCTTCATTTTAAAAATGGCGCCGCCCGGCGCCGACACACCATTGCGCACGCGCCGCCGCCGCTCGGCGCGGTGACATGTATGCGACGGGCTGCGCCATTTTTAAAGCTTAAGCCTGTCGGAATGGCCAGGGACTTTTTATTTTTTTCTTGACTCGAGTATAAGCCGAGGGGGACGTTTTCAGCACAAAAAAATGTGCTGAAATACAGGAAAATAGTATTCAAACCACACGTGTGAGGTATCGCTGTGATTGCTAGAGCGAGAGCAATAATTCCAGCCCTCTTCTGTAACTCTAAAACTGTAAACTGTAGAAATTTTCAAAATGTCGCCTATGGAGATTTTTAAGTACCAAAGTTTGGCAGCATTCCACGAGCGTGCGCAATTTTGAAGCATAACATGTTAGGCATCAATTTACTCGGCGTAACATTATCTTTCACATTATCGAAAAAAGTTGGGCTAACTTTACTGTTTTACTTTTTATAATTAAAAAAAGTGTATTTTTTTCCAAAACAATTGAGTTTGTAAGACCGCTGCGCAAATACGGTGTGACATAAAGTATTGCAACAATCGCCAATTGATTCTCTAGGGTTGCTGCTAAATATATATATATATATAATGTTTGGGGGTTCTAAGTAATTTTCTAGCAAAAAATGAGTGGGAATGCTTTTCTTTGCATAATTGTAAACCATAGAGGAACCCTGTTCCTTATCACTCCCTCTCCCTCTGCATTGCCGCTGCGGCTAAACGCCCTCTGCAGTGTAGACAGCAGACTGCACCTGCCTACATGCATGTCCTGCACTGGCTTTTGGTGCTCAACGGTCCATGTAAAGTACAGAAGAACTAAGGAAAATTGCTGAGTGGTCTTCAGCTTCAGTGACTCATGACTGGACCTGCATCTTGATGATTCTTATCGTTTGACCTAACCTGCTTCCTGGCTCTGTTTGATCCCGATCTCCTGTTGCTGATTTTGACTTGCGTTCTGACTCTGTCCTCTGCCTGCGGTTTTTATCATTTTATCGCCCGTCTGACATCAAACCCAGCCTGGCTAACGAATTAGTACTTCTGCTGCCCGGTTTTTGTTGGCTCGTTTTGGGTACAGCTTTGATTCCTGCATCTGAGAGTTCCTGTGCTCCATGTGTGTGCAAGCATTCTGCACAAGTGCCAGTCCAGCATCCACAACATCTAAGTGGTATCCAGACTGTCATCTGACCACCCACAGGCACCTGTGCCACTCCTGAGCCTGCTACACCCTGTCACCAACTCAAGGGGGTCTTGAACAGGAGTTATTAGGAGGTATAAGGGAAGCTCTCTCATCAGCTCAGTCTCTACCAGGTAGATGACAACAGTTAAGTTGTCACAATCTCCATAATTCTTACTGTACTAAACATATCTTCATAAAAAATGATTACAGTAAAGTACAGCCCAGAGCAAAATATCAAAGAGATAGGCGCAGGGCTAGCATGACTGGGCCAGCAGTGAAATTGTCCCAGTAAGGGTTAACAAAGTCAGGCAGTTTGTGGGGTTTCTCTTCTATTGGCCAATGTGAGTAATGGGAGGGGCTGTAGAGGGGGGAGCTAGCTCACTGCAGTTTTTCCCGGGCATCAGTTCAGCGTGGGTGGCGGAGCATTCCCGCCCGCCCGCCCCTACATTTGGATGTCTGTTTCCTTCGCTTGTTTGCTGATTTTATGGTTGGGGGTCTTTGGAGGTGTTGCTGGTAAAACCTGCTGTACTTATCAGCTGAGGGACCCATCTAAGGTATGGAGTCACCTGGGGAATGCTATGGGTTAACTGGTAGTTTAAATTGGGAGGTATCTGCTGTGTGTTGAGGTCGTCCCCGAGCCGGTGGTGTGGCTGGGGACAGTTAAGAGTTACACAGATACAAAAATGGTACTTGATATTTGGGGCCTCGAAAGATCGACAACCTTATGTTATCTTTTATTATACTATTTTGGTTCCTGTTCTAAGGAACGTGTTATATATATTTTTGTTACTGGTTAATAAATGGCCACGTTGGCCAATTTTACTCCAATAACGGTGTCCGCGTAGTTATTGCAGGAAGTTTATTTAAAGGGTTGGGATTTGGGATAACGGTTATGGTAAGTGTCATAATTACATCTGGGGTGCCTTAGGCATGTCTAAAAACATACCAATCAGTTAGACATCATACACACCAGAAGGTCCAAAAAGGCGAATAAGACAAATTTAACATTGTAAAATAGATATATGCATAAGATTTACATCGCATTTGGTGTCTAACACATTGCAATATCACGTTGCTAAATTATATATTGGTTGTCGGATTGTGAAGCCTTGTAAGATGATAATATAGATATATTTATGATAATTAATAATTAGTGACCTTTTGATTAAGTGAGGCCTTTCTGCAACACCCATCGTGGTGAATAGAAAATATGACTATCCCCACAGCTCTGGGCTCCCATTTTTCCATAGAAATCTAAGATTGGAAAGAGTAATTGACCATGGTCAGTGACTCTGATGTATTGGGTTGAATTTACTTTACAAGATTCTACACAGAACCAAAGACTAGGTGGACTTTACTTAACCACTTAAGCCCCGGAAGAGTTGGCTGCTCAAAGACCAGGCCTTATTTTGCGATTCGGCACTGCATGACTTTAACAAGCTATTGCGCGGTTGTGCGACACTGTACCCAAACAAAATCGACGTCCTTTATTTCCCACAAACAGAGCTTTCTTTTGGTGGTATTTGATCACCTGTGTGATTTTTATTTTTTGCGTTATAAACAAAAAAAGAGCGACAACTTTGAAAAAAATAACAATATTTTTCACATTTTTTGTATGAAATTCTCAAAAAAAAAAAAAAAGTAAAAATCAATTTTTTAACATTTTTGGCCAATTTGGTTTCTGCTACATATGTTTGGTAAAAAAAAAAATCACAATAAGCGTATTTTGATTGGTTTGCGCAAAAGTTATTGCGTTTACTAACTAAGGGAAAGATTTTTGTCATTTTTGTTGTTTTTTTTTTTTAACGAGTAATGGCGGCGATCTGCAATTTTTTTTGCAGGACTGCGACATTGCGGCGGACAGATCGGACCCTTGACTGACATTTTTGACACTTTTGGGGTTACCAGTGACATTACTACAGTAATCAGTGCTATACATATGCACTGTTACTGTAAAAATGACACTGGCAGGGAAGGGGTCAACTTTATTGGTGATGCAGGGGTTAAGTGTGTCCCTAGGGGCGTGATTCTAACTGTAAAAGGGTGTGGCTAGTGATGTAACCACAGAGACATACAATCCTACATAGCAGGATCATATGATCTCTGCAGTTAGATCAGGGAGAATGACAGGCGGCTTTGTTTACATCAGCCGCCTGCCTTTCTCCCTCTGCACCGGGAGATCGCGAGTGACCGGCTCTCAGGCGAGCGACGTAGTACTACATCACTTTGCCTGTATGGGGCTGACCGCCGCAGTAAATAGTCGTGCGGCAAGCAGTTAAAGTGATTGTAAAGTCTTGTTTTTTGTTTTTTTATTAAAAATAACAAACATGTTATACTTACCTACTTTGTTGCAGAGGTTTTGCACAGAGCAGCCAGGATCCTTCGCTTCTACGGTCCCTTTTCATCTCACCTGGCCGCTCCCTTCTGTTGGATGCCCCCATAGCAAGCAGCTTGCTATGGGGGCACCCGAGCCAACTCACAGTTCTGTGTGTCCATTCAGACACAAAGCTGTGGCCCGGCCCTGCCCCGACCCCTTTTTATTCTCATTGGCTGACTGACTTTGATTGACAGCAGCAGGAGCCAATGGTGTTGTTCTGCTGTCTCAGCCAATGAGGAGGGGAGTCCCAGACAGCTGAGACATTCCTACAACATCGCTGGAGCTAGGGGGACCTAAAGTAAGTATTAGGGGGGTTGAGAGGGGCTGCTGCACACAGAAGGCTTTTTTATCTTAATGCATAGAATGCACCTTCTGCCTTTACAATCCCTTTAAGTATTTTTTCACTTTGTATTATTGTTTTTTTTTCACCATGTATTGTTGCTTATGTCTGTTTTGGTAATATGTTTTCTATAAATAATTTCTGCACTTTTTCTTTTCATTAACCACTTAAGCCCCGGAAGATTTTACCCCCTTCCTGACCAGGGGGTATTTTGCAATTCGGCACTGCGTGACTTTAACAGACAATTGCGCGGTCGTGCGACGCTGTAACTAAACAAATTTGACATCCTTTTTTTCCCACAAACAGAGCTTTCTTTTGGTGGTATTTGATCACCTGTGCGATTTTTTGATCATGCGCTATAAACAAAAAAAATAGCGTCAATTTTGCAAAAATAACAATATTTTTCACGTTTTTTTATATGAAATTCCCCCCCAAAAAAATGTAAAATCAACATTTTTTAACATTTTAGGCCAATTTGTTTTCTGCTACATATGTTTGGTAAAAAAAAAACGCAAAAAGCGCATTTTGATTGGTTTGCGCAAAAGTTATTGCGTTTACTAACGAAGGGAAAGATTTTTGTCATTTTTTTTAATGAGTAATGGCGGCGATCTGCGATTTCTTTTGCGGGACTGCGACATTACGGCGGACAGATCGGACCCTTGACTGACATTTTTGACACTTTTGGGGGTACCAGTGACATTACTACAGTGATCAGTGCTATACATATGCACTGTTACTGTAAAAATGACATTGGCAGGGAAGGAGTTATCTTTATTTGAGAAGGAGGGGTTAAGTGTGTCTCTAGGGGCGTGCTTCTAACTGTGATTGGATGTGGCTTGAGGGGTAAGAACAGAGATCAACGATCCTACATAGCAGAACCGTGTGATCTCCATTCTTACACAGGGAAGAATGACAGGCGGCTTTGTTTACATCAGCCGCCTGCCTTTCTTCCAGTGTAATGGACAACATGTCACACGTGCGGGGGGGGGGGGTCTGTGGGCGAGCGGGAGCACGCCTCCGGTGGGGCGCGCTCGCTCCCTAGAGCCTCACAGGCTAGCGACGTACTCCTACGTCGCTTTGCCTGTGAGGGGCTGACCGCCGCAGTAAATAGTCGTGCGGCGGTCGGCAAGTGGTTAAAACAATGCCTAAAAATCATGAAGCTGAACCACGGAATGTTCTAATTAGAAATTAAAGCACTTTGACTCTGCGAAGAAGCTCTAGTAGTGTAAACTCTGTTACATTCCTGTCTAGATGAGGCAGCAAGTGATGCACACATTTGTTTCTGTTAAAACACATAGTGGTGACTACCATGTGTGTGCAAAGGGTTAACTATTCAGTTAACCTGCCTCAGTCACAATCACTTTCAGACCGGGTTCACACATATGTGGCAGCAGTTTCGTGCCTGGGGTCTGGTGCGTCCTTGTTCACCGGTTCAGGTCTGAATTGTAGCCTGAATTTGCACCTGAACTGTACCCTAAGACACACAGGACCCTTTTTAAATCCGGACTGCGGCCGCCCCAGACCTGTGTGAACTGGCTCCATTGAGAGCCTGTTACACTTGCATGTCAAGCGAATTGAATGTGGGAAACCCGAATCCTATTTGCATATGTTTGAACCCAGGCCTAAGTCTGCCAGTGCCGAAACTGTTGTCCTGCAAACGGGAAAATCCCATAATACTGCTGGGAGTAAAGGGATCTGACAATGGGACTATCACAATAGGAAGTGTCTATCTGTTCACCATACATACCATCTCTCCATTGCCATTAATGACCATCAGGTGGGCCTGACTGTCCTCACAGTCTTTCTTGGAGGCGCTCCATGTTTGTTCTTTAGAAGACACGTAGTAACAGCTGAGTCCATAATGTGTCCATCCCTCACTGCACAATGGATCAGAAGAGCCTGAGGGAGCAAGAAAGAAGATTATGAGGGTCATGCTGGATTATCATGGTTATAGCTGGACAGTTCAGCCAAGCAAATCGATAAAATTATAATAAAAGGAAATCACAGATAAAAGGCATTAGATCACTGAGTCAGACCCTGGATTCTTATAGGTCTTGGAAATTCCATCAATAAGTTCTACCTGCCATAATTCCCGTCTCCGTTCCTGCATACCTGGAAGTTTTGTGTCTCCACCCAACTTTGTGTGTTGCAGCTTTTCTTATATTCTCCATGATATACAATACATACAAAATCCAGAGAAATTTTAGGAGACCATCCAAATGGGCACAGTGGACAGACTTAGGAACTAAGAGCAGAAATGGTGGGGCCCCTCTATAACGGGGCATTGTACGTCTAAAGACATTTAGCAAAGGGATAACAGGAAATTCCCATAATGGAGACGGCAGGTTTACAGATCTGGCAAAATAAATTGTGGTGGGAACTCCTCATAATAGGCAAAGCAGTTGTATAGACCCAGGAACTCGAAAAAGGGATGGTGGAAACCCCTATAATGGGCAGGACAGGCAGGGATGGTGGGAACTCCTCTTTTTGGCCACAACAGGTGTGAAGATCCAGGAGCTCAGTGCATTGATACGGGAACCCTCAAAATAGAAACCGATGATGTGCGGACCCAGGAACTCATAATAAGCACAGATGGTGTTTAGCGCAACTCAGTGCAGGTTTGGTAGGAGCATCAAGTGTACAGACCCAGGAACATAGTGCGGTGATGGTGGGAGCCCTTCATAATGGGCACATCAGGTATTGCAAGGGGAGATCTCAGTGAAGATATCTTAACCACTTAAGCCCCGGAAGATTTTACCCCCTTCCTGACCAGGGCCTATTTTGCGATTCGGCACTGCGTGAATTTAACGGACAATTGCGTGGTCGTGCAACGCTGTACCTAAACGAATTTGACGTCCTTTTTTTTCCCACAAACAGAGCTTTCTTTAATGGTATTTGATCACCTGTGCAATTTTTTGATCACGCGTTATTAACAAAAGAAGAGCGTCAATTTTGCAAAAATAACAATATTTTTCACATTTTTTTATATGAAATTCCCCCCCAAAAAAATTAAAAATCAAAATTTTTTAACATTTTCTGCCAATTTGTTTTATGCTACATATGTTTGGTAAAAAAAAATCGCAAAAAGCGTATTTTGATTGGTTTGCGCAAAAGTTATCGGGTTTACTAACAAAGGGAAAGATTTTTGTCATTTTTGTTGTTTTTTTTTTAGGCCCCATGCACACGGGGCGTTAGAAAAAACGTACGTCGAAGTTAGTTCTGACGCCGGAAAAAGCAGCTGTAAAAACGTGCTTTCAGTAGCTTTTTCCATTGGCGTTATTGCACGTTTTGCCACGTTGCTTTTAGCAGCGTTTTTTTTCTTCCATTCAAAATCAATGGTTCCCTATGGGAGCCTATTGATTTGAATGGAGGTCGCACCGCAACACCGCAAGTCGGATCCGACTTGCGGGGCGACTTGCGCTGTGAGAATCTTGAGGGGGAACTCCACGCCAAAATGGGAAAAAAAACGGCGTGGGGGTCCCCCCCAGGGTTCCAAACCAGGCCCTTCGGGTCTGTTATAGAATTTGAGGGTAGCCCCATGCCGAAAAGACGGCGTGGGGTCCCCCCCAAAATCCATACTAGACCCTTATCCGAGCATGCAGCCCGGCAGGCCAGGAAAGGGGAGGGGACGAGCGAGCGGCCCCACCCCCCCTGGACCACACCAGGCCACATGCCCTCAACATGGGGGGGTGTTGGTGCTTTGGGGCAGGGGGAGCTCTGCACCCCCCACCTCAAAGCACCTTGCCCCCATGTTGATGAGGACAAGGGCCTCATCCCCACAACCCTGGACGGTGGTTGTGGGGGTCTGCGGGCAGGGGGCTCATCGGAATCTGGAAGCACCCTTTAACAAGGGGGCCCCCCAGATCCCGGACCCCCTCCCTATGTGAATGGGTATGGGGTACACTGTACCCCTACCCATTCACCCCATAAAAGGCAGTGTATGGAAATAACGACAAGAGACGTTTTGGAAAGTTTATTAAAAAATCTTCATCCGACTCTTCTTGTCTTCTCCTCTCCGGGGTCTTCTGCTCTTTTGCTGTCCGCCCTTCTTGTCTTCTCCTCTCCGGGGTCTTCTGCTCTTTTGCTATCCCCCTCTTCTTGTGTTCTTCTCTCCGGGGTCTTCTGCTGTCCTCCCTTCTTTTCTTCTCCTCTCCGGTCTTCTGCTCTTTTGCTGTCGGCTGTCGGCTGTCTTCTTCCTCCGGTCCTCCTCCGACGACGACGTCTCCGCTGATTATGCCTATCTCCGGTCTCTGCAGCTTATTATATAGCCATTAGGGGCGTGGCCCCGATGACGTCATCGGGAGGCCCCGCCCCCTCATGTCACAGATGACGTCATATGTGACATGAGGGGGCGGGGCCTCCCGATGACGTCATCGGGGCCACGCCCCTAATGGCTATATAATAAGCTGCAGAGACCGGAGATAGGCATAATCAGCGGAGACGTCGTCGTCGGAGGAGGACCGGAGGAAGAAGACAGCCGACAGCAAAAGAGCAGAAGACCGGAGAGGAGAAGAAAAGAAGGGAGGACAGCAGAAGACCCCGGAGAGAAGAACACAAGAAGAGGGGGACAGCAAAAGAGCAGAAGACCCTGGAGAGGAGAAGACAAGAAGGGCGGACAGCAAAAGAGCAGAAGACCCCGGAGAAGACCCCGGAGAGGAGAAGACAAGAAGGGCGGACAGCAAAAGAGCAGAAGACCCCGGAGAGGAGATGACAAGAAGGGCGGACAGCAAAAGAGCAGAAGACCCCGGAGAAGACCCCGGAGAGGAGAAGGCAAGAAGAGTCGGATGAAGATTTTTAATAAACTTTCCAAAACGTCTCTTGTCGTTATTTCCATACACTGCCTTTTATGGGGTGAATGGGTAGGGGTACAGTGTACCCCATACCCATTCACATAGGGAGGGGGTCCGGGATCTGAGGGGCCCCCTTGTTAAAGGGTGCTTCCAGATTCCGATGAGCCCCCTGCCCGCAGACCCCCACAACCACCGGCCAGGTTGTGGGGATGAGGCCCTTGTCCTCATCAACATGGGGGCAAGGTGCTTTGAGGTGGGGGGTGCAGAGCTCCCCCTGCCCCAAAGCACCAACACCCCCCCATGTTGAGGGCATGTGGCCTGGTGTGGTCCAGGGGGGGTGGGGCCGCTCGCTCGTCCCCTCCCCTTTCCTGGCCTGCCAGGCTGCATGCTCGGATAAGGGTCTGGTATGGATTTTTGGGGGGACCCCACGCCGTTTTTTCGGCATGGGGCTACCCTCAAATTCCATAACAGACCCGAAGGGCCTGGTTTGGAACCTTGGGGGGGACCCCACGCCGTTTTTTTCCCATTTTGGCGTGGAGTTCCCCCTCAAGATTCCCACAGCGCAAGTCACCCCGCAAGTCGGATCCGACTTGCGGTGTTGCGGTGCGACCTCCATTCAAATCAATAGGCTCCCATAGGGAACCATTGATTTTGAATGGAAGAAAAAAAAACGTATAACGTGGCTTAACGCACGTTAAGCAACGTTATAGCAAAGTTATTCAGCTTTTAGCAGCGTCAGGCGTTTTTAACGCTGTAACGCTGGTCCTCAGAACGCGCAGGTGGTGGGTTCTTGTTGCAGCCTAAAAACGCCTAAGCCACTTACAGCTCAAAAACGTCTGAGTGTGCATGAGGCCATAGAATAACATGGAGGGGCGTTTTTAGGCTGCAAAAAGAAAATGCCTGACGCTGCTTACAGCAGCGTTAAAAACGTCCCGTGTGCATGGGGCCTTAACGCGTAATGGCGGCGATCTGCGATTTATTTTTGGGGAACTGCAACATTGGGGCGGACAGATCGGACCCTTGACTGACATTTTTGACACTTTTGGGGTTATCAGTGACATTACTGCAGTAATCAGTGCTATACATATGCACTGTTACTGTAAAATGACACTGGCAGTGAAGGGGTTAACTTTTTTTGAGAGGGAGGGGTAGTGTGTGTCCCTAGGGGCGTGATTCTAACTGTGATTGGCTGTGGCTTGATGTGTAAGAACAGTGATCAACGGTCCTACATAGTAGAACCGTATGATCACTATTCTTACACAGGGGAGAATGACAGGCGGCTTGTTTACATCAGCCGCCTGCCTTTCTCCCGGTGTAACGGACGATCGTGAGTGCCCGGCGGACATCGGGTCCGCCGGGCACACGCGCAGGGGGGGGGGGGGTCCGTGACCGAGCGGGAGCGCGCATCCGGCGGCACACGCTCGCTCCCAAAACCCTTACAGGCTAGTGACTTATCCCTACATCGCTTTGCCTGTGAGGGGCTGACTGCCGACGTAAATAGTCGTGCGGTGGTCGGCAAGTGGTTAATACATTTACATTTGGTTTTGTTTTTTCTTCTTCACATTTTTGTGTACAGCACGGGTGGTTTTTGTATTTTAAGAAAGCTGGAAACTTTATGTGCTGCAGCCTACATCTATTGGGTTTTTGCACTATAATTACCAGGTGGGCGCAAGGATTTTTTTTTTTTTTTTTTTAATATTGTGGAAAGGCCTTCAACCAGCCAAACCCAGGCAAGCTTTCATCAGTAGATTGGACCTTACTTTGATTAAACATAGAGGCAATATTCTGGAAGGTCCTTTAACCAGGCAGCACCAGGTGAGCTTTCATCAGTGAATTTGGCCTTATTTTGACCAAACATGGAGGCAATGTTCCTCAAGGTCCTTCCACCAGCCAACCTCAGGTGAGCTTCCATCAGTGGATTGGACCTAGCTTTGACCAAACATAGAAAAAAAAATGTTCTGGAAGGGTCCTCAACCAGCCTACCCAGGAAAGCTTTCATTAGCAGAATGGACCTAGTTTTGAGCAAGCAAGGAGGCAATGTTCTAGAAGGGCCTTTTTTCTATTCTCCCCTTGAAGATGAGAGATTTGTAGCCCGGGCCTAGAGAATTATTTTCCTCTGTATGCAGACTGTGTGATCCACCTTTATGTAGACATTCAAAGCCCGGAGCCTGCTGCTGGGTACTGTAGATATATTGAATAGCAGACTCAGAGCTGTCACTCAAGTAGTACTGTATAGTATTCTCCTTTGCTCCTCCCACAGCAGCTTTATAAAGGAGGTGGGGAGGTATGATGGAGCTGTGCCAACACAGACAATAATTAGACACTCCCAGAAGAGGAGAGGACTATGATGTGCAAGGAGGGAGGGGGCTGTGCTAGTAAATTGACCATTTTTCTAGTAAGTTCAAAGACACATTTGAATGTGAAAAAAATATATAAATATATATATATAAAATTGGGGAAACAAGAAAATACAGTCAGTCATTGATCTCTATACTATGCCCACATCCTGTGGTAAAAAGTATAAAAAATATGGGGGAAGGGGAGATGGGGCTACCATATAATCACCGGGTTGTGGGAACAAATACCCGTGTGATACTCCCAAAGATGGAGGGAGAAAAAATGGACTTTACAGGGCTAGTATAAATGTGGTAAGCAACAACGAGATGTAAAATCTATAATATTTTATTGAGAAAGAAAAAGTGCATATTTAAAAAAAGTGTACAACGATGCATAGACATATTGTATAGACATATCAAAATATAGACAACAACTCATCCATGTAGCAACATATATAGATGTAGAGGTTATTGGTTCGAGTTGCAGTACGAAATCAGTACGAGCCCAGTTGGAGTGCTCCTGTTCCCGGAGGAATGAAGATGCCACCTCAAGACCTCGAGTATGGGGTATTGAGGAATAAAGTGCCTCAATATCAATTGCTACCAGCAGTGATTGTGGGGGTACGACAAGCCCCTCAATGACCTTGAGTAATTCTACTGTGTCCTTTAAGTAGGATGGTAGGCTGGCCACCAATGGGCGCAGTTGACTGTCAACGTACCGGCTTGCCATCTCTGAGATGCTACCAATACCAGATACAATTGGACGTCCTGGTGGTGGGACGGTTTTTTTGTGGATCTTAGGGATGGAAAAGAATGTAGGCGTAATAGGCCATTTAACAAATAAATATTCAAATAACTCTTTGTCAATTACGTTATTATAGGCAGCATTCGAGATTAACGTGTGAAACTCAGCATTTTTGATGGTGATCAATGTCTCAGAAACCCTGGAGTACCATTCTTCATTCAAGAGGATGGCCATACACATATCAATATATTGATCACAATCCATATCGACCACATTGCCGCCCTTGTCAGAGGGTTTGATGACAATGTGGTCGTCATGGATCAAGTGATCAAGGGCTTGTTTTTGCTGGGGGGGGGGACAAATTGGACTCGAGGTGGGAGGAGGGGACGAGATTTTCAAAATCCTTCGCCGTTTGCTTCAAGAAGGCCCAGATAGCTGGGCAAGTTTGTAAACTTGGAAAGTTAGTTGACTTTGCTTTAAATTGGGGTTCAGGGGGAGGTTCAGGTTCCTCATCGGATGAAGACAAAGAGCCAGAGCTGTTGGTAGGCCCTCCGCTTTCATCTAAGAGTTGAATCAATATCTTCAACATTTTGAAGTCACTGATTTTGAACCCTTTATAGGGATCCTCATGTGTTCCATCTTTGTTGCCTTTATTTTTATTTTTGTCGAATAAATATTTATAGGTGAGATTTCTCGCAAAAAGGTGGAGATCTTTTGTGATCTCAAACTTATTAACCCTTTCTAATGGGCAGAATCCTAACCCCAACTTAAGGATATCCAATTCATCGGCAGTCAATTGTCGAGATGACAAATTGACAATATCTAGTCCGAGGGGGGGTGTATCGGTTTCACCATGTATATATCCAATGTCCCTGTTTTCTTGTCTCCCAGCACCTGCTGTCCATTGGGACCCGCGGGCGCTGGGGTAAACCCTAAAGGGGCATCTATAGGCAAACTTGTTTGTTTGTTTGTTTTTTGGTTTCGTTCCAGTATTGGAGGGTGTTTGGGGGGGATCCAATTTAGTATTGAACATAGAGCACTGATTTTGGCTCAGTTCTAGACCCATGTGTGTTAATTGAGCCCCTATCGATATGGGACAGCTGTTTAGGTTTTGGTGTCGTTTCATGTGGCGACACTGATCTTTTTTGGGCCTTTTCCTGTTGGAAATCCATGCGGTTCGGTCCTCCCCTTAGGGATGGTCTGCCCCGCTTGGGTTTACCTCTCTGTGCTTGATTAGTACTCTTGTAAGATGAGGCTGAGGATGACAAGGAGGCTTCAGATTCTGTTCTAGTAATATTGTTATTATACGCAGTGTTTCTAGGAATATTCGGCCTATTCTTTTTTTGCCAATTAGTTTTGTTCCACTTGTAAGCTGTACTGCTTGCAAAGGCTAATCTATCTTTCATATATTTAAAATCCTTTTTGCCGATAATTTCCTTGTTAAATCGCTCTAGGAATTGAGTTAAATCTTGTTCTTTTTTAATAAATGTGAAGCTGGTTTATTGGTTTGAAGCAAGCCAATCTCCCTGTCAACCTTTTCTAAATCTTTGAGATATTTGTTTCTTAGTAATTGCATCATTCTTGCTGAGCAAGCGGTTAAATTTTGTTCCCATTGTTCACGAAAAGTAGGGTCAAGAATTTCAAACGAGGGAAAAACCTGGATGCGCAGGCCAATTGGGTTGACCTCATCTCTGAGGTATTTATCAAAATACCTGATGTGCCAACCCAAATTGGACTTGCGCTCCATAAGTTTTTTGAGTTTTTGGAAATATACCTCCATGGTGATATCGTTGGGGGCGTATGTTGTACATGTCTGCTGGATGGAATCCAGAAATTTCTCCCATGCGGGACCTGTTAATTGCGCCATGACAAAAAGGACCCTTTTACTGCAAGACGTATTTGAGAAAAAAATATTATTTAAACAAAAACAGGTATACACAGACAGGAAGAAAAGGGGGGGGGGGGGGAGAAAAACAGGGGGGGGGGAAGAAGACGGGGAGTATGACTGCCAAAGTTATGAGTAGAATTCCGACTACAGTGAGAAATGTCTGTACATAAACATCTAATCTTGCCTTAGAATACTCAACATATTAACTATAATTAGCAGAGTTTATAACAATTTATATCAGACTTAATATTGCACACCATGTGTATATATGTAACTATGGTCTCATCCAAAAATATATGAAGGAGACCATTAATTTTTTCTACACATGGGTCAATAAGAATGTGTCATACTGTCGAGAATCAGGGAAATCCCTGAGTCGACTTTCTGGCACATATAGACAAATGTATAGGAGAGCATAAAAGGGGGGTGGAAAGAAACTTTCCAGTGATAAAATAGTTTAAGACCAGACTGTGAAGAACCCATTTCCTATACACTCTATAAACTCTGCTAATTATAGTTAATATGTTGAGTATTCTAAGGCAAGATTAGATGTTTATGTACAGACATTTCTCACTGTAGTCGGAATTCTACTCATAACTTTGGCAGTCATACTCCCTGTTTTTCTTCCCCCCCCCCTTTTCTTCCTGTCTGTGTATACCTGTTTTTGTTTAAATAATATTTTTTTCTCAAATACTTCTTGCAGTAAAAGGGTCCTTTTTGTCATGGCGCAATTAACAGGTCCCGCATGGGAGAAATTTCTGGATTCCATCCAGCAGACATGTACAACATACGCCCCCAACGTTATCACCATGGAGGTATATTTCCAAAAACTCAAAAAACTTATGGAGCGCAAGTCCAATTTGGGTTGGCACATCAGGTATTTTGATAAATACCTCAGAGATGAGGTCAACCCAATTGGCCTGCGCATCCAGGTTTTTCCCTCGTTTGAAATTCTTGACCCTACTTTTCGTGAACAATGGGAACAAAATTTAACCGCTTGCTCAGCAAGAATGATGCAATTACTAAGAAACAAATATCTCAAAGATTTAGAAAAGGTTGACAGGGAGATTGGCTTGCTTCAAACCAATAAACCAGCTTCACAAACAACGGAATTTATTAAAAAAGAACAAGATTTAACTCAATTCCTAGAGCGATTTAACAAGGAAATTATCGGCAAAAAGGATTTTAAATATATGAAAGATAGATTAGCCTTTGCAAGCGGTACAGCTTACAAGTGGAACAAAACTAATTGGCAAAAAAAGAATAGGCCGAATATTCCTAGAAACACTGCGTATAATAACAATATTACTAGAACAGAATCTGAAGCCTCCTTGTCATCCTCAGCCTCATCTTACAAGAGTACTAATCAAGCACAGAGAGGTAAACCCAGGCGGGGCAGACCATCCCTAAGGGGAGGACCGAACCGCATGGATTTCCAACAGGAAAAGGCCCAAAAAAGATCAGTGTCGCCACATGAAACGACACCAAAACCTAAACAGCTGTCCCATATCGATAGGGGCTCAATTAACACACATGGGTCTAGAACTGAGCCAAATCAGTGCTCTATGTTCAATACTGAATTGGATCCCCCCCAAACACCCTCCAATACTGGAATGAAACCAAAAAACAAACAAACAAGTTTGCCTATAGATGCCCCTTTAGGGTTTACCCCAGCGCCCGCGGGTCCCAATGGACAGCAGGTGCTGGGAGACAAGAAAACAGGGACATTGGATATATACATGGTGAAACCGATACACCCCCCCCGGACAAGATATTGTCAATTTGTCATCTCGACAATTGACTGCCGATGAATTGGATATCCTTAAGTTGGGGTTAGGATTCTGCCCATTAGAAAGGGTTAATAAGTTTGAGATCACAAAAGATCTCCACCTTTTTGCGAGAAATCTCACCTATAAATATTTATTTGACAAAAATAAAAATAAAGGCAACAAAGATGGAACACATGAGGATCCCTATAAAGGGTTCAAAATCAATGACTTCAAAATGTTGAAGATATTGATTCAACTCTTAGATGAAAGCAGAGGGCCTACCAACAGCTCTGGCTCTTTGTCTTCATCCGACGAGGAACCTGAACCTCCCCCTGAACCCCAATTTAAAGCAAAGTCAACTAACTTTCCAAGTTTACAAACTTGCCCAGCTATCTGGGCCTTCTTGAAGCAAACGGCGAAGGATTTTGAAAATCTCGTCCCCTCCTCCCACCTCGAGTCCAATTTGTCCCCCCAGCAAAAACAAGCCCTTGATCACTTGATCCATGACGACCACATTGTCATCAAACCCTCTGACAAGGGCGGCAATGTGGTCGTCATGGATCGTGATCAATATATTGATATGTGTATGGCCATCCTCTCGAATGAAGAATGGTACTCCAGGGTGTCTGATACATTGATCACCATCAAAAATGCTGAGTTTCACACGTTAATCTCGAATGCTGCCTATAATAACGTAATTGACAAAGAGTTATTTGAATATTTATTTGTTAAATGGCCTATTACGCCTACATTCTATTCCATCCCTAAGATCCACAAAAAAACCGTCCCACCACCAGGACGTCCAATTGTATCTGGTATTGGTAGCATCTCAGAGATGGCAAGCCGGTACGTTGACAGTCAACTGCGCCCATTGGTGGCCAGCCTACCATCCTACTTAAAGGACACAGTAGAATTACTCAAGGTCATTGAGGGGCTTGTCGTACCCCCACAATCACTGCTGGTAGCAATTGATATTGAGGCACTTTATTCCTCAATACCCCATACTCGAGGTCTTGAGGTGGCATCTTCATTCCTCCGGGAACAGGAGCGCTCCAACTGGGCTCATACTGATTTCGTACTGCAACTCTTGGAGTTCATTTTGAACTCCAATATATTCACTTTCAATGACGAGACATTCCTCCAGGTACAGGGGGTAGCGATGGGGACAGCCTGTGCCCCTTCGTATGCCAACCTGTACCTGGGGGGATGGGAGCGCTACCTGTTCTCGGATGAGAAGATGTCACCCCTCTTCGAGTACATCCTTATATGGAAGAGATACATTGACGACGTCCTGGTGGTGTGGACGGGATCTTATGAACAACTTATGGAATTCATGCAATTTATATCGGTCAACAACTTCAATTTGAAGTTTACAATGCAGCACAGTCACTCCGTGATCCCCTTTCTAGACACCTACATACACCTTTCCTCTGATGGGACCCTATTCACGTCTTTGTATCGCAAGGACACGTCCGGAAACACCATTCTTCATTTCCAGAGCGGCCACCCTAGATCTTTAGTAAGCAACATTCCGTACTGCCAGTACCTAAGGATTCGTCGTAACTGTGGGAGGGAGGAAGACTTCGAGAGGGAGGCATTGGCCTTAAAACAATGTTTGAAACTAAGGGGCTATAGCAACAGGGTCCTTAAAACCGCCTATCAGAAGGCCAAATCACAGAATAGGGAGGATCTCATCTATACCCCTAAAAGACAGGAACCCTCCCCAACCACCAAAATGATAACTACATTCAATGTTCACCACCAAGAAATCCGTTCCATCCTGGCCAAAAACTGGCATTTTTTGACTGAGGATTCAACAATATCGAAATATGTCAAACCCAGACCAGAACTGGTCTTCAGAAAGGCCAGATCACTGGGTGACGCACTAGTTCACAGCCACTATCGGCCTCCCGTTCCCAAGGATTCGGTGAGTACACTAGGGACACACAGGTGTGGATCCTGTGACCAATGCCCATGGGTAAGGGAGGGTAGTACCCTTCCCCTGCCACGAGGAGGAACCTTACGACCTAAATTCTCAGCCACATGTCAGACCGAGGAGGTTGTCTACCTAGCCACGT